>NC_133618.1:633527028-633562028 GCF_048593235.1 Sminthopsis crassicaudata
CACCCTAGAATTAGAAATACAATGAATGAAACAATCCTTCCTTCCAAGGAGCTCACATTGTAACTGAGGGCAGACCCCATGAAAGCGAGGAGTGGAAGAAGATTGTGCAAGGTCAGCAGGGACCATAGTGTTGCTGTTTCAAGCCTTCCCAGAATATTTATCCCAGCAGAACTGGGGTCAAGACAGCAGCTCAAGCTCTTGTTCACTACAAAAGTACCCCTAAATAAGTGAGAATCTAAATAATAAAGACAGGCCAGAGCAGGAACCCCTTCTGTATCCAGAATCAAGAGATTTGGAAGGAACCTTAGCAACATCTCATCCAGAGGTTCTGAACCAAGAATCCAGGAATTTATTTAAATATTTTGATAACTGCATTTCCTTATAATTGCTTTTCTTTTATAATCCATTTTTTAAATTTTTATGCATTTAAAAATATGATTCTGAGAAGCCTAGACAAGGAAACTGAGGCAGCCAAGAGTTAAGAGACTTGCTCAGGGTCACACAGCTAGTACGTTTCTGGGGCAGGATTCAAACTCAAGCAAACAAAGTTAAGTGACTTACCTGCAGTCCCACAGCTAGTAACTGAGGCTAGATTTTGGGTCTTTCCAGTTGTAGGCCCATGCTCTATATACGGGGCTCTCTAGCTGCTTCTGAATGGGGGTATTATTCTCCCCATTTTACAGTTGAGGAAACAAAGATTAAGTGTCTCCTCCAGAACCTGAAGCTAGTTTTGCAGTCAGCTCTTCTTGACTCCAAATCCAAATTCTATCCACAAACCCACCCAGCTGCCTCTGAATGGGAATGTCATAATTTCCATTTTACAGATGAGAAAACTGAGATCCATAGAAGGAAGGTGATTATTTGAACTTGAATTTTTTTCCTAAGATTCCAGGATGGAATTCTAGTGGATTCCAGAGCCCCCCTGGCTTTTTCCCACTCTACCTCATTGACACTGAATCCAGCCCTTTTCCACTTCTGTCCATGGTGTCCCTTCCAGCAAAAGTCTACAAGTATGTGGGTCCCAAACCAAGACTCACAGTGTCATGCTTCCCAGGGCCCCTAATGAGCCCACTGCAGGGGCACCCCTGAGCTCACCTCTCCAGAGGGCCCTAGAAACACGGGAGCAGAGACAAGACCAGGAAGACCCCACAGAGTTGTCCCTCTAGCTTCTGGCCAAGGCCTTTGGTCTCTGACTCCATGACTAACTTGATGGGAGTGACTTCCTCAGCAAGACCACCCATTCACCATGGAAAGCTCCCAGCTGGGTGACTTTCTGGCCCTAAACTCCCTGCTGCATACACTCAGCAGCCCCTTCGAGGCCTGGCACACTGAAGCTGGGGATGACCTTGGAGATCATGGAGCCCAGCCCCCTCCTTTAGCAGCTGGGGAGAGTTAGGGGCTGGAAATGGGGACCAACTTTCCCAAGGTCACATAGCCGGTTAATGACAGAGCTGACGTGAGCATCCAGGCAAGAGACCGTGCAATATCATTTCCAGCTCTGACATCTGGGGCTCTCCCAGAGGCTGGCCTCCTGCTCCATACTCATTTGGCATTGCAGCAAGTGGTTGCTGAAAAAGGCAAGCCAGAAAGAACCTTAGAACTTAGAACATGGAATGCAGAACACTGGAGATATAAGGAACCAAAGAACTTGGATAGAAGTCAGTGTTGGAAGAGTCTTTAGAAAGTAGAGCAGAATATCACAACTGGAAAGGACATTGGAACAGAGAATTTCAGCGCTGAGAAGGAGATTTAGAACTCTGGGTGTAAATTGTTGGAACTGGAGAGGACCTTAGAACATAAAATACAGAATGTCAAAGATGGGAGGAGCCTTAGAAGTTAGAATGGGAGAGCTCTGGAGGACTCTAAGACTTAGAAAATATCAGAGCTAAAAGGGCCTCAGAACTTAGAATATAGAATAGGAAGAAACTCTAGAATATGGAACATAGGATGCCAAAATTGGAAGGGACTCTAGGACTTAAAATGGAAGAGCTATAGGGGATTTTAGGACTTAGAAAATGTCAGAGCTCAAAGGGGCCTTAGAACTTAGAACATAGAATGATGGAATAGGAAGGAATCTTAGGATACAGAACAGAGGATGTCAGAGTTAGAGCTTTAGAATGTAGAACAAAAAGACCTTCGCCCTGGAAGGGATCTTAAAGGCCATCATGTCCAATCTCTTTCTTTTAAAGGTGAGGAAACTTGAAAGCAAATGAGAACTGGGCTTTGATCTGAGCTTCTCATTTTAGAAGGACACTCCACACACAGAAAGAAGGTGGCCAACGTGGCGTGGGGGAGTAGGGGAGGACAAGGAAAGGAGGTCCCAAAAACTGCACCAAATGATCAGGTAAAGAAACTAAGAGTGTTTAACCAAAGAAGGGAAGGGGGTGGGGAAAGTAAAATTTTCTTTAAGTGTCTGTTTTGGGGGTTTTGTTTTGTTTTGTTTTTGCTGAGGCCATTGGGGTTAAGTGACTTGCCCAGGGTCACACAACTAGGAAGTGTTAAGTGTCTGAGATAACATTTGAACTCAGGTCCTCCTGACTTCAGGGCTGGTGCTCTATCCCTGTGCCATCTAGCTGCCCCTAAGTGTTTGTTTCTTTAAGAGTTTTCCTCTTAACAAATTTTGGTTGAATTGATTTGAATAAAATTGGGGCAGTTAGGTGGTATAGTGGATAGAGTGCCAGGATCAGGGAAACCTGGCCTCAAATCCAGCCTCAGACACTCACTATGTAACTCTACCTAAGTCAATGCTTGCCTCAGTTTCCTCCTCTGTAAAATGAGCTGGAGAACAAAATGACCAACTATTTCAGTATCTCTGCCAAGAAAACCCAAAAGAAATTAAAATGAGTTGGACATGACTGAAAAATGACTAAGCAACAAAAAGTAATGATAGCTATCAGTTATATCATGCTTCCTACGTGCCGAGCACCGTGCTATGTGTTTTACAATTATCACTCATTTGATCCACTGAATTGAACTATGAAGAAACAAGAACACTGGAGAAAAGCCATGATTTTACAGAGAAGAAAAGCAGGGACCAAGAGAGGAAGGGAATAGCCCAAGATCCCATGGAGATGAGGCTGAGGCAGGATTCAAACCCAGGCCCCTGGAGTCACATCCAGTCCTCTTGCCACATACCCTCACTGCCTTTTCTCTGTGACCCAAATAACATTCTAATAGGGGGAGGTGGGGAGAAGGGAGGGAGAGAGGTGATGACAGGTGAAGAGAGCAAAGACAAGTCCCTCATTGTTGTACCAGATGTTGTAAGTTCTTGGATTTCCCCTTCAAGTCTGTTGCTAAGCCCTAAGTTGGAAAAGGCTCAAAGGAAATGAGGAGGACCCGGTGGGAGCTGCTCCTGGTAGGGCGGCGGGCAGGCTCCCATGGAGCTGCCATCCTGTGGCTCCCTCCAATAAAAGCCTGGGGGATTCTGGGCCTGGATGAGTCCAAGCTAATGTAGATGGCTCTAGGTCGCCAGAGCTGCAAGAGCATGTCAGGTCTGCAGCTCAGGAACCTGAGCCCAAAAAGAGACCCCAACCCCTTACACTGGGGCTGGATGGGAATGGAGGAAAACAGCCAAGAACTCACCTCTTTTTCTAAAGCCAACACGGAATCATGGCAGCTCGGATCCTGCCCTACCACTTACTAGCTGGGTGACTGTGGTCAAGTCATTTCATCTCTCACTTCCTTGTTTGAAAAAAGATAGTATCTGAGTCCTTTCAGCTCCAAAACAATGCTGCCTTTGAGGTAAAAGTAAGAATTCCTTTTTTTCAGATAAGGAAACTAAGGCCCAGGGGTGGAGGAAGCAACCTATAATAGAAAACACTGGAATTTTTGCCAATAAAAGCTCCTTGATTTTTCCTCCCCAGGTGAACAACCTTCAAGGAATCCCTATTATCTACCAAATGAAATTCGAACTTCTGAGTCCAAAAAGGGTAAATCTTCTGATCCAGACATCTTACTCTGGGGAATAGATCCCAAGGAGATCAAAAACAGGAAGGTTCCCCATGCCATTTTCTTGGCAGGACTTTTTGGGGTAGGAAAGATTTGGCCACAAGGAAGGTGCTCATTGACTACTAAATTTTAGTAAATACATATAATGAAATATTACCCTTCCATAAGGAATGAAGACTATACTGAATTCAGGGAAATCTAGAAAAAACTTCTTTGAGTTGATGTAGGTGATTGGTCTTGTCCTTCGTTCACAAAGAACCCAAATGACATCACTATTTTAGAGTCAAGTGTGTCCAACTGTGGCTGATTAGACCAATATATGCCCCATCACAAGCCGGACACAAATACTCCCTAGGAACATTTGGGGGGGCTTCTCTAATTTTGCACATCTTGCATTTCCTTTGGGCTAATTCATTTCTGCATTGTTTGTAGAGCACAGCACCTCCTCTGATGAGGGCACACCATGCTGGACGGTCCTGTTCCAGTGTCTCCCATGTCATACAATCAATTCTAAAGTTCTTGTGAGAGACCTTGCGAATGGCCTTATATCGCTTTTTCTGACCACCTTGGGAGAGCTTGAACTATGTGAGTTCTCCATAAAATAATTTTTTGGCAAGTATACCTTTGGCATTCAAATAATATGGCCGGCCCAACAGAATCGTGCTCTCTGCAATAGAGTTGGAATATCTGGCAATTTAGCTTGAGAAAGGAGCTCAACGTCTGATGATCTTCAGACTCTTCCTAAGACAATTCAAATGGCAGTGATTCAGTTTCTTGGCACAGCACCAGTATCATGTCCACGTTTTACAGGCATACAACAATGAGATCGGCAACAGTTCTGTAGACCTTCAGTCTGATAGTCAGTCTAACGTCACACTTCAATTCAGGAGCCTCCCAAACCCTGAGCTAAATCTCGTTATCAGCGTGGACATCCCTGCGAAGTAGACTGCCAAGGCAAGAACTCACCCACAGCATTCAGAACTTCTCCATTGGCCGTAACAGATGGTTCCACAGATGGATGTGTGGTGCTGGCTGATGGAGGAGCTGGATTTTCTTGGGTTGATTATTAGGGCAAAATTGCCACAAGCTGCAGAGAACTAAGCCCTACTTTGTTGGTATCTCTGCTTCAGAGGCTGCATTGAGTGCAAATCATCTGCAAACAAAGACTCCCGTACCAACGATCCCTCCACTTTGCCATGCAGTCACAGTGAACCCTTCAACGTGCAAAGGCTGGTAAACTCTTTAACTTGAAAGCACTATTTGGCTGGTAAATCCTTTAACTTGAAAAGGCCTTTTCAAGTTGAAGAGTTAAACCATGACTGCAGTAGCCGACTTGAATTCCATGTTTGTCTTCATTGAAGGCTTTTGACAGCATGGCTGAAAGCATCACACTAAAAAGCAGGGTGCAAGCCCACGGCCTCATCCACTCCATTGGTGACTGGGAAAGCTCGAGAGCATCGTCCACTGCCCAGAACCCAGGCAAGCATGCCATCATGGAATCGATGTACTGTACTGATCAATTTCTCTGGGCAAGCAAGTTTTGACCTTGATTACGTTTTGAATTGATGCAGGCTAAAGAAAGCAGAACCAGGACAAGAAATAAACAAGGAGTACAAAGGACCAAAAAACCTTAAATTTGTATAACTATAATGACCAAGCTCAGCTCCAAAGGTGAGAGAGGGACTGAGCAGGAAACATCAGACACATTTGCTAAGTAGATCGCTTCTGCTGAAATGCTTTGCTTCTTTCATTATAATTTTTTTGTTACAAGGGATAACTCAACGAGCAGGGAAGGGAGGAGGGATCTATTTGGAAATTATGGAGATGTAAAAATAAAAACTATAAGTAAAAGTCAGATTTTTAAAAGAAAGCTAAATAATAAAGAAAAGCCTCATCCCTCTCCTATAGGACAGTCTTTCACACAGTTTAAGGGAGTATTCAGATAGCAAAGAAATGGCCTCATGTTCTCCAAGGCTGTGGCAACTAATCATAGCATTAGGATGAGATAAAGGACAGCTCTCATGACAAACTGGTACCTCTCTAGTCTCTTACATGACACTTTATGAAGGGTTTTACAGACATGATCTCCCTTGGGAGATAAATGCTGTTATTATCCCATTTTACAATTAGGGAAACTGAGGCAAAAAGGGGGAAGTGACTTGATTAGTATCACATTGCTACTAAATGTCTGAGGTCATGTTTGAACTCAAATATTCCTAACTCCAGGCCCACCATTCTATCTACCGTGTCATCTAACCTCCTTAAAGATTCATCTCCAGGAAGAGTCATCAGCATGTCAAAGAAAGGGGCTGGTGATCATTTGGAAGGGCAAGGTGATCATCCCATCTCTGCCAATTAGGGGCTGTGTAACCCTGGGCAAGTCTCATTGATCTTAAATAGAAATGGGAGCCACTAAACCTAGAGAGATCCCCAGAGGTCCATGTTGACTTAGAAAACCATGTATTAACACTTCTGTTCATTGGCATTTATTTGTTTATTTATGTATTTCTTTTAAATATTCGTTTGTTTTATTATGTAATTTGTTTTACTGTGTTTTCTATTTATTTGTTTTTTTCCAATGACATTTAACTTTTACTTGGGCCTCAGGGAGGGCTGTGGGCTCCTGGGAGCCAGGCCAAATGGTGTCACCTCCACTCTAAGAAACTATAAAAGATTATAAAAGCACACAAGGACATTAGGAGAGGGAGTTTCCTGTCCCAAACAAATAACAGGGCTTATACTTATCCTTGTCTTTACAGAGAGACAGAGAGAGAGACAGAGAGAGAGACAGAGAGAGAGACAGAGAGAGAGACAGAGAGAGACAGAGAGACAGAGACAGAGACAGAGACAGAGACAGAGACAGAAAGAGACAGAGGCAGACAGAGACAGACAGAGAAAGAGAGACAGAGTCAAAGAGAGACAGAGAGAGAGAGACAGAGAGAGACACAAAGAGAGAGACAGAGAGAGAGAGACAGAGAGAGAGAAAGACAGAGACAGAGACAGAGAGAGACAGACAAAGAGAGAGACAGAGAGAGACAGAGAGACAGAGAGACAGAGAGAGACAGAGAGACAGAGAGACAGAGAGAGACAGAGAGAGACAGAGAGAGAGAGAGAGAGAGAGAGAGAGAGAGAGAGAGAGAGACAGAGACAGAGAGACAGAGACAGAGAGAGAGAGAGAGAGACAGAGAGAGAGAGAGAGAGAGAGAGAGAGAGAGAGAGAGAGAGAGAGAGAGAGAGAGAGAGAGAGAGAGAGAACCTATCCATGGTATTTGAAAGAACATCAACGGAGATAATATACAAAGCACTCTGCATTTATCAAAGCTCTGACTAGAGAAATCTTGGCTATTATCTTTAATATCATTGCAAGCAAAGTACTATAGAATAAGATGTTTTTGTTAATTCCTGTCCCCCCCAAACCCCAGTAGGGACATTTTAAGAAGAGATCTTTTCTCAAAGTCCGGAGTCCTGTTGACATCCCAAATGCCAGCAATAATAGACCCTGCCTGCCCAAAGGATCTGAGGCTCTTCGGAATTTTGCTCTCTCTTGGGGGCTCTGAAACGTTTGCATAAAACCCTAAGCCTGGAGACAAGGAGCAGATCTTGCCTCTCGTGGGGCAGCCGCAAGGTTTCCTTTGGGCCTACTGTGGGCCTAATTCCCTGGAACCTTTCCTCTGGGGCTCAGGGCCAAGCCCACTGGCTGGCACAGAATCCCCAGCAATCGCTGCCCACCTCGGGACAAGGAGACAGGAAACAGGGCAGGGATGCCAGGAGTCTGCACCGGCTGCCAGGCTCTTCATCTGAGCTGGAGTCTCGCAATCCTGGTCCTGCTCCCCAGGCACCGAGGCCTCCACCCAGAGCTGACACCTCCTGTGGCAGTAGGAGAAGAGCTCTGAGCCTGCTAAGTAGCCCTGGTCTCTTCCCTCTGAGCCTCAGCTCTCTCCTCTCAAACACAGATGATATTCCTCATTGCAGATAAGGGTACAGATTACAGCCCATCTAGAACTCAGCCACAGAGGCTCTTCAGAAGTCACTGTGACCAACAGAAGCCATCACCTCATCCCTGGCTGACCCAGCAATGTGCTCATCAAACTTGTCTGGGCCAATGAGCATACAACAGACACATGAGGTAGAGTGGGCCCCAAATCTGAAAATGCTTCAACCTGGCAGCATTTCTCCAAGCCTGTGCTCCACTGGCAGCCATGGAAAAGCTAAGATCACTCAAGTGTGCAAAGCCGGACATGACGGGGTGTCCCCTGGTGGACAAAGCAGGACTTGGTAGGGTCCCCTGGTGGACAAAGCTGGACATGATGGGGTGTCAAAGCAAACTTAAGGAAAGAGGGGAAAGGATGGAAGGAGAAAGAAAAGGAAGCATTCAGAGAAAAACATTGGGGAAGAGGGAAAGTGGGAGCAAGGGAAAGATAATTGAAGAGGAAACTGGAAGGGGAAGGGGAGGGAACATGGAAGAGAAGGGGAAAGAAGAGGCTTTAAAAGGCGACAGTTTGGAAGAAAGCCGTCTCTAATGGCCTCTGCTGACATCTGTGCCAACAGCAGCAAAGGCTGCCTCTTTCCGGGTTAGGACACTTCCCTTGGAGAGGTGGCTGTGATGTATAAAGAGCCAGAATTGGAATCAGAATCTAGGTTCAAACCCTAGCTCTACCACTTACTATCTAAGAGACTTTAAAATAATAACTTCTATTTACATGGGGGCACTTAGGGGTACCACAGTACCTTGAGCGCCAGACCTGGCATCCAAAAGACTCGTCTTCCTGATCAAATCTAAATTCAGCTATTTAATTCAGTGGGTGATCCTGGGCAAGTCATTTCACCCTATGTGCCTCAGTTTCTTCATATGTAAAGTGAGTTGGAGAAGGAAGTGACAAACAGGTCTAGTATTTTTGCCCAGAAAATCTGAAATGGTGAGGAGTCAGATGTGAAGGACTCAGCTACATCTATATATTACTCAGTGGCTTGCAAAGCCATTTATACACATTGTCTAACTGATCCTCCAAAGAAGCGAAGGAAGGGGGCAGAAAACTAATTGTCCCAACAGTTCACAAACTGTGTCCCAACATTTGACATTTAAGGAAACTGAACTTCAGTGAAATTGATCAACTCCAGAAAACTTAAGTTTAGTGAAGATACACAGCCTGTGCTCCAGGGAGTAAGTGGGAAAAGCCAGCTTCCCAAAGCCTAGCTGCGGGGATCTCCCAGGTGAGATCACTGGTGTAATGTGAGGGCCCAGGAAGCTAGGGCAAGCCTTGGCTGCCCCGAGCCCAGAAGAGCGGCTCCGGCGTGGAGATCACAGTCTGGAAAGGATGTCCAGGAGCGGCAGCCGCAAATTCTAAGGAGGGAGACCACGATGTTGGAGCTCCTCCAGAGCATGCCCTGGGAGGATCAGTTTATCATGAGCATTTATTAGACACCTACTATATGTCAGGCAGTGCACCTAAGCCCTGGGGAAGCACAGAAAGACCCAATATAATCCCTGCTGTCACAGTCTACTGGAATGAAGGATTTTTAACTTGGGGAACCCTGTCTGAGGGTGACGTGAGACCTATTTTTGAGATCCAGAGCAAGAAGGGAATTGTCTTCTAGCTCAGAGGTTTCCAAAGGATGATGGATGAGCTACCCATAGTCCCCTCGATGCACAATCTGGTTCAACATCTGTGACTGACGGGTTTGGGTTAATGTGTCCCCATCATCCCCCTTCCATATTGTAGAAGGAAGCTGTAGCATAAATCTTAGGCAATTTGGGATCTAGTTTGACCCTACCACTCAATCTCCGTGTAGGTCTACACAGGGGATCGTAGGATTTCAAGTTGAAAGAAACCTGAGAAGACGTCTAGTCCAGGGCCACTCACTAGATGTACAGAGTGCCAGGTCTGGAATCAGCAAGATCTGAGTTCAAATCCAGTCTCAGATACTTAGTAGCTGTGTGACCCTGAGCAGGTCACTTCGCCCTATTTGCCTCAGTGACCTCATCCGTATAATAAGCTGAGAAAAAATGCCCAATATCTACTGAGAAAACCCCAAATGGGGTTAGGAGAAGTTGGACGTGACTGAATAACAAGTCCTTCCCTTTACCCATGAAGGAATGGGAGTCCAGAAAAAGAAGCAGCAGAGCTGGGATTCAAAACCAAATGTCCTAGTGAGGATCACATGAGATCACATGATCACAGCATAGTACCTGGAACAGAGTAAGTGTTTAAAAAAATCCTTGTTGACTGACTGACTGACTTGAAGACAGAAAGCACATCTCTTCTTTCCTCCAGTCAAACATTTCCAGTCCCTTCAGATAAAGCTTTTATACCAAACTTCCAGTCCTTGGAGAATGGAGCTGAAGAGAGAGAACTAGCATCTTTCACCGCAGCGAAGGGATGGCCCGTTTCCTCAGCCAAGCTAAGGGGGCTCTAAGACATCTTTCAGCCCTGACTGCCACAAGTCTCCATCTCTGCTCTCGGGCCTGTTACTCCAGGGATCAAATCATCACACGCTGTGGAGCAGGACAGGCAAAATCGGGCTGACCATAATAAAAACAAATCCTCCCAACCACCACCATATAGGAGTTTAATAGAAAAGCCTTGAAAGATTTCATTTTTTCCACTGGAAATAAGAAGAAAGGACAGTCACAAGACTCAGTAATCTGCTGGGTTGACTACAGATAAATGGCTCCAGTTAGGGAGAAAAGGCCACAGCATCCTGGCTATAACACCGTCCTGCTGATCCACTCATGGTTTGGACTTCAGGCAAAGATGCCTTCCACTAAAGACCTTTCAGTGCTTCACAAGGTAAACCCCTTGGATGGGCTGTGGTTGATAATAAGAATAAACTACAATATAGAATCTATCATATTTGTTAACCAAACACATTGCCGATTCACACTGAGCTTGCAGACCACTAAAACCCCCAGATCTTTTTCAGACAAACTGCTCTCTGGCTATGTATTCTCCATCTTTGTATTGGTGAAGTCAGTTCTTTGGGTTTTTTTTCAATCCAAGTGCTTTTTATAGCACATCATGAATTCTATCTATTAACCTGTTCCTCCTCTCTGAGCCTCAGTTTTCCAAGATTGGGCAATCATATTTCCTGGGCTCTTTTTAGGCTTAATTATTTAAAATGTGTAAATTCCCGAGTAATTTCAAGGTTTACAATGCACTTTCCATACTTATAACCATTCTGCAGATGAAAATTGAGGTTCAGCTAGGATAAATTATTACTCGCTACTTTGTGTCAGAGGCAGGACTTGAACCCAGGTCCCTAAGCCCAAGGTTTTCTCTCCACTTCCGCTGCTTCTATTAAAATGTCTCTCTGAAATAAACAGTGAGGATACAATGGACTTTACCCAAAGGTCCCACTCAGGACTAAGGTATCTGAACATGAAACATTAAGTTACAAAATATCAAGGTATCAACATGTCTTGGTCCGGATAGGAAACATTGTAAAAAATATCCCTTCCTCTCCTTAAACTCAGAGGCCACCAGTCTGGAAGGATTCTGGGGATTCTGGGCTAACAATGACCTTTGCCCTTTGGAGGGAAGAGGGAGGCTGTCTCTGAGCAAATCAAGGCTGTAAAACAGGGATGCTAAAACAGGGATGCTTCTTGCCTACTTAAATGGCACAAACACCAATAATTTGTAAGCAGTGGGACTTATATTCAACTACAAAGTGCTCATTATAATTCTTTGTATCTTTAGAGGATATTCCCCTTCCTCTGATCCAGCCAGTGGCGCTGCATCCATTTTTTTAAAAATCCAGTCAAGAGATTTCTAAGATGTAGGCAACTCCCAGCATGGATAACCCCTTCCTCAATGCAGATCAGCCCTTCTGGGGTCTTAGAAAGTGGCCTGCGGTGCAGAGAGCGCTTAAGTGACTTGCCTATGGTCACACAGCACTGAATGCCACAGGAATGCCTTGAGTCCAGGTCCCCCTGAGGTCAGCCCTCTGTCTTTTGGATTGATCAGATACACATTAAAGTAAGGAACAAAAGTCCTTTTAATGTGTTCTCTGCCTTTAGCAGTCCCCCAAATGTTCTAAAGGTGAAAGCGACCCTAGAGCGACAGTGGAGGCTGGAAGTGAAAGCGCCAGTGATATCAGGAGAACGGAGTCTCAGCCTCTAGCCCTCTGTGGCGTTTGGCAGGCCCCACTGCTCCGAGCATCCTTCCCCTCACTCCAATGAAGGCTTGGGGGGGGTCACTCTTTGGGGCTATTCTTGCCCAGGTTTAACTCCTTACACTCCCTTGTGACGTCTACACTGGACTATCCTCTGATGATCTCCAGCTCCCAAGCCTTTACCCGGACTGCACACTGGTCCCGCTGCCCAGGAGCATGCAGCTACTGAGCATCTGGGGCCAGGTCTGAATTCCAGAAAATGAATCTTCCTTCTCTCCAATTTTTCTCTCTGGACAATTGGTGCCTCATATTAACTCAAGCGCTGTAGTTTTCATTGGGCAGCTAGGTGGTGCCATAGTAGATAGCTGGAGTCAGGAGACTCCAGTTCTTTACTTGGATGGTGGTTGGACCAAGGTGTACTTCATTCTCTGGTCTTTCTCATCCTATGGCTTTAAGATGAAGAACAACTGTTCTAAAACCCCAAGTTCCACAGGAACTTCCTCAAACCCCCTTAATTCTAGAGTCTTCCCCCTACCGATCACTTCCTCTTTACCCTAGCTTTAGCTTGTCTAAAACTGACTATAGATAATAGATTTGTGGGCGTCTTGGTTTCCCCCTTGGGCTGTAAACTCCCAAAGGGCAGGCTGGCCTTTGCTGTTTTTCTAGACCCCATAACTTGGCACAGAGTGGGAGCCCATAGATGTTTCTGGACTCCTTTGCAAGCTCCCCGTTTAGGTGAATGAACGAAGCACTGAGAGTGGAGGAAGGAGCGCAGGTGGTCGTCAGCAGCGCCCAGCGATGTGAGTGGGTAAGTTTTCACATCTCTACAGTGAGAAGAACACATCCTCTCCCGCACACTGCCACCTTTGCTCTATGAAGATGTTCAGAAGATGAATGAGGTCATGTTTACCGTGGGCTCCTCTGGCCATGGTTTGGAGCAAGGTGCCGGGTAAATATTATGCTTGCAGAAGATTTTGAAAGGCAAATGCCACAGATGTTGAAAACCGACAGCACCACACGGAACTGGCAGCAGCTCGGAGCTTTCCACTGAGGAGTCCAAGGAACGCAGGACCTCCTCCCCCCACGGAGGCTCTCGTCAGTTCCCCTCCTTGAGCCTGCCAGAGCTGCCAGAATGCTGAGACAAGGGTGGGACTGTCCTGGCTTCTCAGCTCGCAGCTAATATCTCTCGCAGCACCCTGATCAAGTGCCTTCCCACTCTGCACCACCCAGCGACCCAGGCAGAGAGCATCCTTGGGACCACCTACTCAGCTCGCTCCCTCTTGCCACCAAAAAAAAACGAATTAAAAAAGAAAGAAAGAAAGAAATTAGAAAAACTCTTCCCTGGAATTACCAGGATGACTGGCACTCTGCTGGATGAGACACCAGTGAGGTGATGTCTGGAGCTTATTATATATCATAAATAAGTTATTAATTCAGAGCAGAAACCAGGACAGACATCGTTCCCACACAGACATTCAAGAATACCAAGAATCATCCCTCGGGCCACCATGGAGAGCTTCGAGAGCCTGCAAGAGTTCTCCTCAGACACCCCGAGCATCTCCACCTTCGAGATTGCCAGATGAACAGAAGCACAGACGTGAAGGACACCTTTCTGCTCCTTCGCAGAGAAAAGAGGAAGAGAAGCTGAGAGGCAGCTGCAGAATGATGGGACATGGTCCTTCATTCTCTGTGCCTCAGTTTCCTCATCTGTCAAATGGAGACAATAATCCCTCACGGATTAAATGAGGTAGCAGAAAAGCAGCGCAAATGGGGAGGTGTCGTTTTTTTAAAAAAACAATCAAAATATTTGGTGTTAGAACTCAATGAGTCTAAACACACACTTACATACATATATATGTGTGTGTATATATATATATATGTATATGTATATGTATGTATATATATGTATATACTCTGTCTCTCTCTTTCTGTTTGTCTCTGTGTGTGTTTCTCTGTCTCTCTCTCTGTCTCTCTTTGTCTCTGTCTCTCTGTTTCTCTGTCTCTCTCTGTCTCTCTGTCTCTCTCTCTCCCCCCTCTCTCATGGTGGAAGAAATTGAGTAGCAGAAGGGGAAAGTGATTTTCTCATGCTGTAGACCTTGGGTTCCAGATCAGTCCTTTGAATTCCAAATCCACAGCACTTTCCCCACTGTATTCTTTGATCCTCATGATAGCAAAGGAGGCAGCACCAAGGCAGCACACTTGGATAGAGTGCTTAGCGTCAGGTAGATCTGAGTTTAACTCCAGTCTTAGGCCTTTGCTGGTTCTATGACCCTGGATAAGTCACTCAGAATATGAAATGCCAGAGGTAAAGGGTCTGCATAGGCCTTTGAGCCCTCCCTGCACTTCACCGGAACTGAGACCCAGAGACAGGAGAGCCCCACGGCCCCCTGGCCAGACTGGGACCAGAACCCAGCTTCCCCAGTTCCAGTGAAAGGTTTCCTTCATCCCTCTCCCTGGAGGTTTTGGTTTTGGGTTTGAATTCCCTAAACATGTTGAGCTTTTGCAAACAACAGACAATCGATGATTGTGGGAGCCAGGCTTGAGCAGGCAGGGGATAGGGAGGCTGACGCCATGTTTATGTAAGGATCAATCAAAGGCACCAGGACTGTTCAGTCTGCAGAGCAGAAGCTGGGGCGGGGAGGGGGGCAGGGATGACAGCTGCTTTCCTTGTTTAAAGCGCTTTCCTGTGGAGGAAAGGAGGCTTAGACTCAAGCCTCTTGAAAGTGGGAATAGGAGCTGCAGAGGGGCAGTCCCGGGCCGGATGGGAGTAAAACTCCCAACACCCCCACTAGGAATGCCCACAGAAACAATCTGCCCGGGGAGGGCAACACAGCCTGTCTCCTCCACACATTTCAGTTGGATTCCACCAGGAGGAGGCACAAATGAATGACTTTGGAACTCAGGGACTTGAATTTGATTTCCTCTTCTGAAGCCATCTGAATGAATTTGGCCAAGTCCACTCCGGGACCTCCATTTCCATCTCTGAAAATGTGGGGATCGGATGAGACGCTCTTGTGGAATCCCTTCCAGCTCCCTCTGAAGAATGACCGAGAGCCCATCATGTACCCAACACCATGCTAGCCACTGGAGATACAAGGACAAAAATGGAAGTCTCTGTCCTTGAGGAATTTCTATTCTGTTGAAGAGACAGACAGCAGGCCCGTAGATAAATCTATGCAGAATAGAGGATTAAATAAAGCTTTGCAAAGTATGAGATCCTGCAGAATTGTCAGATATAATATCAGATATAGGGCGAATAGGCGACCTCAAAGGCCACTGAGCCCAATCTTCATGTTTTACAGAAAAGGAATCTGAGGCACAGGAGGGTCCACCCAGAATCTCACAGCTTCTGAGCAGCTGAAGGAGGGTTTCAATTTCGATTTTAACTCAAGGCCAGAGCTCTTTTTCTGAGTCTAAGAACCTTCCCCTGACTGGAAATGACTTTCTGAAATTCCTACTCCACAGCTAATTAAGAAAAAGAGCAGAAAGAGCTCCAATGGTGCTAGTGGTGGGCAGGCCAGAGGTAAAAAAGGAGAGTGTGAGCAGAGGGAGGAAAGTGTCCAAACTGGCCTCCACTCCCAGTTGTCCGGCTCTGAACCCAAGGGCTCGCCCTTCTGATAATCCCCTCCGATTAATCTTCAGCACTTCCCTCTCCCCTGGCTGCTTTCTTTCCGCCCAGAGGTGCGCTGCCGTAACCCCAACCTGGACCAAGCCAACAAGAACCAAAGCTCTCTGAGGCTCCACCATCCCTCCTACCCTTTCTAGGCTAAAGTCCCCAGGACAGTTTGCAACCTCGGACGCTTCTGTTCATCTCCTTCTCCCTCCTTTCCTACCCCTGTATATATAGTCCGGCCTCCAACCTCATCCTGGTGCAAAAACTGCTCTTTCGGAAGCCATCTCTCAGTGGCTAATGTCAATCTTCTGCCTCTTGTTCTTTCTGTAGAATTGAATGTGGATCATCTTCTACTGGATTCTCTCCTCACTAGCTTTCTGGGATACTTTCTCCCGGTTCTTTTTCCACCTGCATGATGCCGTGCCTCAGTTTACCCTTCTGGATCTTCTTTCAATGGGGGACCCTGGGTGTCCCGAGCCCTCTTCTCTTCTCCCTCTGGACAGTTTCTCTCAGGGAGCTCTTCACCTCCCATGGGATCTTCTAAAGAGATGATTCCCAGATCGATGAATCCATTCCTAAACCTTCCATCACCAAGCACAGCTCGGACACCTCACGGCCAAGCTAAAAGAACTCATCATCTTTCCCCCTCCGCCCTCCCATCTTCTGATCTTGTCATCGCCTAGAGCACCCCCCCTTCCAGTCACTCAGGCCCCCCACGAAATAGGCTCCTCCTCTCCTCATTCACACTCCCCTGATTATACTATCCCTATCTTCATTGCTCTCAATAATCCCTGTGTGTATACACACATGTAAAAGCAGGGCGTTTGGAGGAATAAATCCATATAGACCCTATAAAACCATCTTTATCAACCTTGTAAACAAAAGGCATCTATGGAGACTTTTTGGAAGAACAGCCAAGTACCCGTTAATTTTTAAAAGGCTGGTGTTTGGGGCTAGGACACGCAGGTCCGGCTGGCAGCGTTGCCAGGGACTTGCTCACTCCCACCTCTGCTACTCTGTCCACATCCTAAACCTCCTGTCCATAAAAGAGGTGGCTTTTAGTGTCCCCTCCCCAGAGCTGCAGTTTATAGAAGTGGCCGCCATATTTCCCGCCTTGTCGTGGAAATGGGATGGCAATGGCCAGCCCTGCTTCCGCTCCAAGTCCCTGGGACCCTCCAGCCCAAACGCCTTCCCCTGTCCCCAGCTCTCCCTGTGTCGTCCCTTCACAACAGAAGAGGAGCTGACTTTGCTTGATATCTGCTCTCCAGCGCTCATCATTGAAGCTGCATCCTGGGACACCGGGCATTGATTTGCATTCATCCTTCATGCAGCCCAACCCCACATTTTCCAGAAGGAACTGGAGAAGTGTCTTGCCTAAGGCGGCAGAGGCAATGAGCATCCAAGGAAGACTTCGAACTAGGGTTCTCTGATTCCTGAACCAGAGTTCTCTCAACTGTTTCTCTTCTGCAGGACATGTTACATACAAACGAAGGAGACTTAAGAATGAAAAACCAAGCGATCTCTGATCTCAAGAGACTCACAATTTCATAGTATCTAATAGCACCAAAAATCTAATTGCAGCTCCACAAACAACTGTGACACAGGATAGGGAAAAGGGAATTTTTCCCAATAATAATTTCTAATTTATTCTATTTTTTATTAATTTTATAATTATAATTTTTTGACAGTACATATGCATGAGTAATTTTTTTTTCTTTTTTACAACATTATCCCTTGTATTCATTGGAAAAGGGAAATTTTTAAGAAAGCGGTCTAAGCAATTTGGGGAGGGAGCAATTAATCCCCACCCCCAGCTTGGAAGTCAGACATGGAGAGAGAAGTCAGGGAGGTCTTCTTGAAAGAGGGGGCTTGAAAGGAACCCCTGAGTCCTTACCATGCCTCCATCTTTTTGCCGGGAATGTCTTCCCTTCTCAATGTTGGTTGAATCCCTACTCAATTCAGACTGTCACTTCTTCATTGAAGTCCTCCTGGATCCCTATGAAACTCACATGGTATATAGTGCTGCACTTCACTCCTCAATCTTAGCTTAGATTAGACTCACCTGAGTATCTTACGCATTTATTAAATCCTGAAGTCCCATGAGGGCATAATCGTGTATCTCCCCCAAGAGGCCAGAGCAAAAACTCTGCACATAGTAGGTGCTTAATTGAATATTCCTTGAGTGAAGGAACTGGCAGAGAGGAGGGCTGAGTGCACTTTAGGCACTAAAGGTTCTCCCCAAAGAAATAACCAGAGGGTTCTAAATAAAACAATCAACACGCATTTATTAAGCAGCTATAATGTGCCGGGCACTCCACTTTGTGCCAGGGGCAGAACTAGTCCCCAGTGTCCAGTAGCTCTCATGCTGCCCGTGGAATCCTCCAGTCGGCTTTTTTAGCAATGGAAGCTGGATCTTCCCTTTTCTTAGAGAAAAGGAGGCAGTATTTTCCTGAGTCACGCGGGAGCTGATCCTCTTGGTTCAGGGAATACGGAAGAGCCATTTGTTGGATTTGTTGGAGCTCAGCACACAGTCCCTGAGCCAAACCTCCGGCTCCTCCAGGGAAAGGCCAGCTTCCTGCCAACTGGGTGAAGCTCACTCTTCTGGCTCCACCATGATTCATCGGGAGAGGGAAGGAACAAACTGCTCTGTATCCGCTAGTCCTTCCCCTTCGGACAGGGCTCTTCCTCCAGGGCCCCAGTTACTTCATTTGTTGGACTTGTCTCCCCCCAAAATCTGATCTCTATGTATGTGTAAAAGCCACTTGCTCTATGAGCCTCAGTTTCCTCACCTGTGAAGTATGATCTAGCCCTGGGAGTTGTAGAAGAGAAAGTGCTGCTTTGTTAATTTAGTCAGCCATCAAAGCATTACAGAAATATAGAGTGAATTCTCAGTCTGAGTCTGGGTCACAAATAACAACACTTCTCACATTGCCACCATGCTTTAAAAATTCCAAACAGAGGCAGCTGGTTGGTGCAGTGGGTAGAGCACCAGCCCTGAAATCAGGAGGACCTGAGTTCAAATCTGGTCTCAGACACTTAACGTTTGCTGATTGATTAATGGGGAGGAAGAAAAGGGACACCAGAGTCATCAGTGGTAAGAAAGGGGTTAGTGGGGCTGACTCATCCTCCGTCCACTCCACAATCTTTTCCATCCTCCATCTGTAAGCTCCCCTGGAGCCAGCAGATAAACGAAGGAAGCAGTGAAGGAGTCACTCACAGCGTCCATCCCTCTGTGGACCCAACTAGCTTTGCATGGACCCTGATAACCTATGGCCTGGGCTGCATCCTTCACCCAACCAGATCCCTCCCAGAGCCACGTTCCTTGTCACTAAGGGACCACGTTTGAACCTGCAGGTGACCCCGCCCCACTCCCCCAGAAAAATACAGGAAGCACATGATGCTGGACCAGAAAGGAGAGAGCAAACAGAGCCCACTTCTGGTCCCCTTTCTGCCACTTAATAGCTGGGCAATGATTGTCAAGCTGTTTTCAGTGAGCCTCAGTTTCCTTCTCTGTAAAGTGGAAATTATGATTAAGAATATTTCACAGTTTGTTGTGAGGATCAAATAAAATTTAAGACAATAGAAAAAATATTAGAAATATATAAAATATAATAGAAATGCTGTAAAAATACAAAGGCCTCTTGCAAAAAATGCAATTTGAACTGAATCTTGAAAAGAAGCCAAAAGGTAAAGGTGAGGATCAAGAGCATTCCAGACAGGAGGCCCAGGCAATGCAAAGGCCCACAACTGGGAGATAAAAGGGTCACGTGAGAAGAAACTATTCTGTATATCTTCTCTATTTTTTTGTTTGTTTGCTGAGACAATTGGGGTTAAGGGACTTGCCCAGAGTCACACAGCTAGGAAGTGTTAAGTGTCTGAGACCAGATTTGAACTCAGGTCCTCCTGAGCCACTTCCTCCATAAGCCTCAGTTTCCTCACCTGTAAAGTATAATCTAGCTCTGGGGGTTGTGGAAGAGAAAGTGCTGGTGCCCTATCCACTGCGCCACTTGTCTCTGTTTTAAAAACAGGTAAGTTTTGGCCCAGAGGAAAACTGCCCTTGCCCAGTGTCACACAGCTAATATCCGAGAATCTCACATGCTAAATTCATATGTTAAATAACTTTGCCCCATCCACGAGGAAACTTGACATTTCATGTCCTGAGTGGGAGCCACCAGTACACTAGGGAGATGGACCAAGGCCAAGGAAGCTTTACACTCATCTCCCCTGTGATAGTGGGGAAACCCCATGCCCTGGAAAATGTGACAAATGTGGTGTTCTCAGAGCTGTTGTATCCAAAAGACTCCCAGTGCTAAAAGGAAATTCAAAGGTCATGTCATGCAGTTTCTTCCTTTTGCAGATAGAAAAACAGAGACCTGGATAAAAATGACTGGACAAGATCAGCAGATAATAATACCTATTAGAAATAATTCAGAATTTTAGCAAAGTTGCAGGATACAAAATAAATCCACATAAATCCTCAGCATTTTTATATATCACCAACAAAATGCAACAGCAAGAAATTCCATTCCAAACAAATGTCGAGAGTACAAAATATTTAGGAATCCATCTATCAAAGAATAGTCAGGAATTATATGAGCAAAATTACGAAACACTTAGCACAAAAATAAAGTCAGATTTAAATAATTGGAAAGACATTCAGTGCTCTTGGATAGGCCGAGCGAATATAATAAAGCAGATAATAATAACATTTTTGACTGTCACCTACTATGTGCCAGGCACTGTGCAAATATCTTACTTGATCTTCTCAACAACCCTGAGAAATACCATTTTACAGATAAGGAAACTGAGGCATATAAAGACTGAGTGACTTGCCCAGTTTCACACAGTATTTAGGCCCCATTTGAACTCAGGTCTCCCTGAAGCAGGACCAGATGCTCTATCCACTGAACCACCTAGTAAGTAGCAGAGCTAAAATTTACAGCCAGATTCTCCCACGTTAGACTCAGCCCTCTTTACACAGGACTAAACCCACATCTCTAGGAACCAGAAAGGGAATGGACTGACCTAAGCTCACACCATAACTTAGTGGCTGAGCTAAAACTCGAGTCTCATGTTCTGACCCAGAGCTTCTTAATGCAGGTCCTGCAGTAGAGATTTCTGGGGGCTCTTGAACTTAGATGGGACAAAAATTACTTCTTCACTTTCATGAGCCTTTTGCTAAATGTTTGCTTTCTCCAAACATTATTCTGAGAAAGACTCAGGGCCCATGACCCAGAAGAAGTGCCCCCAAAGCCTGTGATTCAGCTGAACTGGAGTCTTAATGGAGAAGGGTGGTCCTCAGAAGGCTGGGCAGTTTTAAGGGCGCAGCCAGAAGACAGAACTCACCACCTGAAGGAGGGAAGGAGATGATTCTGCTCCCAGCCAATCCCACACTTCTCCTTCAAAAGGAGAAAAAGTAAAGACCGGGTTGGCTGCCAAGCCTTTGACTGAATTGGGCTTGTCCAAAGTCCTCAAGAAAGACCCAGTTTCTGGAGCAAACCCTCGTGGCTCTGCATGGGCCAGGGCCGCAGCCTAAGGCAGGGCAAGCAGGGCCACTGTTCTTGGCAGCCCCGATGACCAAAGGGGAGCCCGGGAAAGTTGGAAGGGATCTGAGAACTGAGAACAGAGAAGGTCAGATCTGGGAGGGATTCAGGACGCCAACCGCTGGGACAAGGAGAGCCTCAAAACTGAGAAGGGTCAGGCCAACGAGAGGCCTTGGAACACGGAAGCCCAGGCTGAGTGAAGTAGCAGAGAGCACCGGCTTCTGAGTCACTCACAGCACAGGAGGCCAGGTCTGCTTCTTCGGGGAAGAAAGAAGAAAGAAGAGAGAGAGAGAGAGAGAGAGAGAGAGAGAGAGAGAGAGAGAGAGAGAGAGAGAGAGAGAGAGAGACAGAGAGAGAGACAGAGAGAGAGACAGAGAGAGAGAGAGAGAGACAGAGAGAGACAGAGAGAGACAGAGAGAGAGAGAGAGAGAGACAGAGAGAGACAGAGACAGAGACAGAGAGACAGAGAGACAGAGACAGAGAGAGACACAGAGAGAGAGAGAGAGACACAGAGAGAGAGACAGAGACAGAGACAGAGACAGAGACAGAGACAGAGAGAGAGACAGAGAGAGAGAGAGAGAGACAGAGAGAGACAGAGAGAGACAGAGAGAGACAGAGACAGAGACAGAGAGACAGAGAGACAGAGACAGAGAGAGAGAGAGAGAGAGAGAGAGAGAGACAGAGACAGAGACAGAGAGACAGAGAGACAGAGACAGAGAGAGACACAGAGAGAGAGAGAGAGAGAGAGAGACAGAGAGAGAGAGAGAGAGACAGAGAGAGAGAGAGAGAGAGAGAGAGAGAGAGAGAGAGAGAGAGACAGAGACAGAGACAGAGAGACAGAGAGACAGAGACAGAGAGAGACACAGAGAGAGAGAGAGAGACACAGAGAGAGAGAGAGAGACAGAGAGAGACAGACAGAGAGACAGAGAGAGAGAGAGACAGAGACAGAGACAGAGAGACAGAGAGACAGAGACAGAGAGAGACACAGAGAGAGAGAGAGACAGAGACAGAGAGAGAGAGAGAGACAGAGAGAGAGAGAGAGAGAGAGAGACAGAGAGAGAGAGAGAGAGAGAGAGAGACAGAGACAGAGAGAGAGAGAGAGAGAGAGAGAGAGAGAGAGAGAGAGAGAGAGAGAGGAGGGAGGGAGGGAGGGAGGGAGGGAGGGAGGGAGAAAGGGACAGGAAGAGCAGCCAGAGGCCATCAAATCCAAACTCCTTATTTGCCAGCGAAAGAAACTGTGCCCTCAAGAAAGAAGCCCTGCCCTCCAGGGGCTTACTCTAACAGATAAAGAATGCTGACATACAGGATTCGGACATGGGAGATGGGCAGTAATCACAGAAGGGAAGCGCTAGCAAGAAGGGGATGGGGAAAGGTTTCTTGCAGAAGATGAGATTTTAGTTGATCCCTGAAGGAAGCTGAGCTTGCAACAAGTGAGTGTGGTACTGTGGGAAAGCACTGAATGTGCAGTTATAGGACCTGGGTTCAAATGCCTCCAATACCTTAGTAGTTGTGTGAATCCCACAACTCACCTCAACACTCTGGGTCTCACCTTCTATGAGGCTGTCTCTTCAGCTTCTATTAATGTGACCTTGGGCAAGCAGAAAGTGAACTCCTTGGGAGCAGGGATGATTATGTTTCTGTCTTTTTATCCCCAAAGACCAACAATAAATATGGTAGTTAACATCTACATCAATTAATAATATCAATAAATTATAATTTTATATATGTTGTTATATTTGTTTCTTATATTTATATATAACTTTATATATTATATGTGCTAATTTATAATTAATATAATTAATTCTATAATAATAAATATCAATCAATAAAAAAATTATTAAACACCTATTATGTTCCAGGCACATCCCTGAAGATACACAAAAAGGCAAAAGACCTTTACTGACCTCTGGAGCTTACAATCTAATAAGGGAGACAACCTGCCAACAAATACCTGCAAAGCAAGCTAAGGTCTGCAGAGCACTTTATACATGTTATCTCATTGGATCTTTACCACAAATCTGTGAGGCATGTGCTACAATTCTCCCACTTTTATAGATAAAGACTGAGACAGGGGAGTGCAGCTCACTTCTGAGGCAAAATTCAAATGTAGGTCTTCCTGATGCCAGGTGCAGAGCTCTACCCACTGGGCCATCCAGCTGCCTTTTAGCACATAGTAGGTACTTAACAAATGTGTATTCATTGGTTTGCTGAATTATCTATCCTGTCTAGGAGGCCCTCGGGTTCTGCATCATCATACCATGTAGAGTTCTGCTAGAAGGATCCGAGTCTGTCTCACACTCTGACTCTCCCCAGGTGTGACCCTTGCTTCCTGGTGGACACTATGAACATCCTTCTCCAGAGGCCTGGCCCCTCCTACGTGCAGCCCTTCCTTGTTCCCCTTCCTGGGTGCTACCATCATTTTATGCCCTAGTTACCTGCCTTTACCGTAACTCCCTTTACCTGGGAGCTCCAGGAAGGCAGCATGTGTGAAGCATTCCTCCCCGCTTGCCATAAAGACCCACAACCACACCCTGGAAGACTCAACCTCTTCAGGCCTGGAACTCTGGGGGTCAGCCCTTGAGCTGCTCAGGGGAATAAAACCTGCATGTGGCCCCCCATGTTTGGGCTAACTTGACTCCTTCTTGAATAACCTCAAGGCTGTGGCCATTGCAGGTATTTCCTCTTTTCTGAAATCATAATCAACTCCAGATTGCTACTGCCATTAGAAAGGGTGTGTGTTGAGATGCTCTCCCCAACTCTGGAATTTTCCAGACCAGAAGGCAACCCATAGTATGTCTATTATCTCCCCGTGATATTTTTAACAAGTATTTATTAAGTGCCTATTATGTGCCAAGTGCTTTACAAATACTATTCCATTTAACAATAATAATGTCATTGTTGTCTGGTACTGTATGAAGTATTTTACAAATGTGATTTCATTAACAATAATAATAATAATGTTGTTGCCAATCCCTGAACTAATTGCTTTATAATATTGCCTTATTTGATCTTCACAACAACCATGGGAGGTAGGTATTAATATAATCCCCACTGGGACCCATAATAATAATAATAATAATAACAATAACAATTTTTAAACTTAATAACTTTATATAAAAGTTATATGTAATATGTAATACATGTATATGTATATTATATATTTATATATGTAGATGTAATATGTTTGTTATATACATATATAATACATAATATATATAAAAGTTACATATATAAAAGCACCTTACAGTTTGCCAAGCATTTTATAAATATTATCTCATTTGACCCTCAGAACAACTCTGGGAGGTAGGTGCTAGTATTATTCCCATTTTACAGGTGAGGAATTTGAGGCAAACAGAGATTAAGTGACTTTTCCAGAGTCATTCAGCTTGTAAGAAGTACTTGAGATGAGGTACTCTAAGGACTCTGCTGCTCTTCCTTATAGTGGCTACTTCTCCCTGAATGCTAAGGGTCTGGGAATATACCTATTGAATTATAATAGTCAGCCAGTCAATTAACATTTATTAAGCACCTACTATGTTCCAAGATACCATGCCAAGGGCAGGGAATACCAAATGTCTCTAAGGAATCCCTATGAGGCACAGCAGTATTATGCTGGAGCTGACTCTGAAAAGAGCCAACTATATGCGAGCGCATCAGAAGTTGGCAAACACTCCTACAAAATAAGGGCCTAATTTATTGTTTTGTTAATTGTCTAGACTTAAGAAAGTGATGGAGATTTTTTTTAAGAGCCAGTTGTTAAAAAATTGGCCACCATCCCCCTGAGATGCAGCCAGTTTCCAACTAAAGTTGACGTTACTTCCAAGCTCCATCCAGCTCCCCTACATGGGACACTGTTCCTCGGCACTCACTATTCACCAGATTTCCAAATAAAATGAACATGTTCAAGCACCACCCAGGTATCCTACATGGGACACTGTTTCTCAACAATCAATATTCCTCACCAGATTTTCAACTAAAGTTGACCTGCTCAAGCACCATCTAGGCATCCCGTGAATACTATTTATTCCTCACCAGCCAAGGGCAAAATAAAAGTCCAGGAATAGTGTAGACTACATAGACCCTATTCTTGGCATTAATCTCCACAGTCTCATTTAGACTGATCATTTCAGGCTACAAGAAACTTCCAGGAGTCTAGATCAGTGCCCCTTGACAACACAACTGGCTCTGATTCCCCTGGAAGAGAGAGGAAAAGGGGAAGGGGCAAAGTCTAACCTTACTCCAGTGGGGATTGGATGCTAAAGAATAACATGTAATTGATGGATGCTGTGGGTTTAATTCAAATCAAAGTTTCCTAATGTTCTTAGCTTCCTCCTTACTGCCCCACTTACTACACCACAAGAAAAGCTGTGGAATGTTTACATGAAGAATAAATCAGAGAATATTCAATGTCAGAATTGGCAAGGCACTTAGAACGTAGAATATTAATGTGAAAAGTACTCAGAGATCAATGAAGTCCAATTTCTTCATTTGACAAGGGAGGAAACTCAGAGACTCAGAGAGGTGTACTCATACCTTCATAAGCAATGTTCTCCTGGAAAGGGAGAAATTTTCTTCACTATGTAGATGGGGAAACTGAAACCAAGAAAAAGTCAAGAACTTCATAAATCTGTCCTATTAGTGAGCAAAGCAATGAGAACAAATGCTAGCCACGTGACTTCTACCAAAGAAAAGAAGGACTCAGAAATACACAACTCCACTTAACAGGCTTAAAGAAACCAAACAGATTATAGAGGCAAGGAAGTCATCGGTCAGGTCTGGGCCCACAGAGTATGTGTTCCTGAAGAGTTCTGTCTAAATTTAAATTTTGTAAACCAAGTTTCCTCTTCTGTAAAATGAGTGGGTTAGACTAAATAACCTCTAAGGCTTCTTCCTGTTCTGCTACTCTGACAGTGTGAGTCATCATTTAAATAAATATCATTTAAATGGAGCTTGACAACAAAAGGAAACCTGTAATGAATGCCTTTTTTTGGAGATATTTTATGCATTTTGAAATTACTTTAAATGGGACTTCCCTTTCTATAATTTCCTCCTAAGTTCTATTACTGCTGTGTAGAAGTGTTGCTGATTTTTGTGGGTTTATTTTGTATCCTTCTGTTTACTGAAGCTTCTGTAGTAACTAATTTCTTCACAGATTCTTTATATCTTTTCTACATAAAATATATCAGCAAATAATAATCTTATTTCCTATTTGCCTATATTTATGTCTTTCATTTATTTCCCTAACACTATGGTTAGTATTTCTAGCACGAGGTCAAATAACAGTAGAAAAAGGTGAAAACTTTGCTTTGCTCTTGTATTTACTGTGAAAGTTTATATTATTCCCCTATTATATATAAGATTAGCTTTTATTTTTATTTTATATAAAAAAGATCCACCTGTGCCTTTATTTTGTAAGGATTTTTAGCATAAATGAGAATTGTACTTGGTCAAAAACTTTTTCTATATCTAAATATATAAGCATGCAATTTTGGATTTTTTGGTTTTCAATACAATTAATAATTTTAATTGTAGGAAAATGCTTTATAAAAGTGAATAGTTTCTCCCTAATTTATCTAGTTTCTAATTTGTATTTTCAAATATTCAATTTTCTACTGTACACATTTCTGCATCTCTGTACCTAATTTTTAAATGAAGGTTTAAATAGCTCTTCAAGCAATGGAAATGAATAATCTACCTGGGTTCTAGTCTCAAATTTGTTACTACCTGTGTGACCTTAGTCCAATCCTTCCTATTCTGTGGGATTCAATATCTTTTTCTGTACAATAAAGAGGATTCCTCTGACATTGTATGAGACTAAATAGAAATAAATGTTTTTATTGTTGTTATTCGGTATTTTTAGTTTTGTCTTACTCTTCATGATCCCATTTTGGGGTTTTGTTGGCAAAGATACTGCAGTGATTTGCCATTTCCTTCTCTAGCCCATTTTACAAATGAAAAAATTGAGGCAAATAGGGTTAAGTGACTTGCCCAAAATCACACAGATAGTAATGTCTGAGCCTGGACTTGAACTCATAAAGATGAGTTTTCCTAATTCAAATCCCGTTGCCCTGTTCCTACACCACCTAGCTGCCAAAATAAACATAGGCCAGCCCAATTACTCCAAGTGACTTGTCTACGTTCACCTAGAAAAATTATCTTTATTTTTCCTCCTAGCTATTCTCTCCTCCCTAAGCTTTTATGATGTTATTATTCCTGATTTTCCTACTTACCTGACCAATCCTTTTCCATCCCTTTTGCATTGTATACCAAGAGATGCCATCAAGAATCCCTTTCTCTTCTCTCTAATTTTCTCCCTCTTAACGATCTCACCAGGTCAGATCTATACAAATGACTTCCAAATCTATATATCTCCTCACCTCTCCAGTCCCACACCTTTAAACTGAACAGGAGGTCTGTCTAAACTCCATAAGCGTCTCAAACTCAATAGGTCCAAAACAAAGCTCATTATCTCTTTCTCTAAAACTCCCCTTTCTCCTAACTTCCCTTATTCTTTCAAGAGCACTTCCATTCTTCATTCCTCATGTTTGAAACCTGGGAATCTCATTGCCCTACTCCCTCTCTGCACATATTCCAATCAGCTGCCAAGTTTTGTGTCATCTTTCTCCATATGTCCCTCATATTCCCCCTTCTCTATTAACACACACTGATGGTTGGTGGTGGTTGTTCCTCTTAATCGAAGAGGACCAAAATGACATCACCAGGTTAGAATCGAGTGACAGTGTGTCCAACTGCGGAGCTTGGAATGCTCTGCCACAAGTCGGACACAAATAGTCCCTATGGATATTTGGAGTAACTTCTCTAATTTTACACATTTCATGTTTCTTTTGGGCTAATTCAATCCTGCTTTGCTCATAAAGCACAACACCTTCTCTGATGAGAGCACGCCATGCCAGGCGGACCTGTGCCAGTGTCTCCCATGTCATACAATCATCGCCTCTCACCTGGATAATTACAATATCCATATACTCCAGCCAAGCTGACCTATATTCTATTCCCCAAAAGACATTCCATCTCCATGACTTTGGCCGTCCTCCCTTCCTCCTTCCTTTTCCCTCCACTTCTTGGAATGCCTAACTCCCTTTAAGGATTATTCTAAGCAATATTTCCCACAAATGCTCTTTCCTGATTCAATCAATCAAGAGACATTTTTAAGCACCTACTATGTACCACTGATTCCCCAGTTGTTCAAGTTCTCCATTGCATTTACCTCGTATCTATTATGTATTCACATTTCTATCTACATGTTGCTTAGAATGCAACAGAGAACAACAGAGAACAGAGAATGCTGTTCTTTTTTGTTTTGTTTTGTTTTTGTCTTTTATGTCCCTAACATCTCCTATAGAGCCTTGCACATACTAGACATTTGATAAATATTTATTGGAAAAAACTCAATTGATTGAATAGAAATGACTATAGAAGCACATATGGAGAATCCCAAAGAACATGACAACATTGAAGCTAAATCCTGGAGCTATTTAAATTAGGCAGTCATTCTCCTTCTCTGGACCTCAGTTTCCTCATCTGTAAATTTATAACCCTGTGGCCTCCACAGCACAGTTCTGCTACAAAACAACCTCAACTACTTCTCTTGCTCTTCCCTTTTCCAAGACATACAGCTTTGCCCCCACAATATGATCAACCAGCCCCTAGTTCTCCCTCCTTGTATGTGCTATCTTCTGCCTTCCTTAGAGATGCTGGAGCCCTAGGACTAGTGACTGCTGCTCACCTGCCCTGACTTCCAGGTTATTTTAACAGATCACAAGCTTTTTTGAGGGTAGGGGATGTGTCATGTTCCTCTTATAGCACAGACTCTAGCCTAGCATGCAGTGAGTACCCACTGTCTGGATTTTGGTCCCATTTCTATTATTAACTCTCTGTGTGACCTTGAGCTCATCTTCTACTCTGGGATTTCAATCTCCTTATCTGCAAACACTACATGATTTTTCTTTTTCTATTTAAACTGTTTATTTTAGCAAAGAGGATACTCTAATACTGCAGGCTGGCAATTTTTCTGGCAAGTTATAGTTGTAGAGAATTAGCTCAAGCACTGAGAAATTAATGACCAACCCAGGGTCACACAGTTAGTGGCTGTCTTAAGCAAATCAGGAAAAGCTTTTTGGAGAAGGCTGATGATAACAAACAGCAAGAATATATGAAATGCTCACCTTCTGACACAGTCCCAATTCCAACTTCTAAAATTAGCCAATTTAGAGATGAAAAAAAAATTCAAGGTCATTTGCTCCAAGCCCCTCATTTAACAAAGGGAGAAATCATGGTCCATGAAGAGAAAGAACTGACTTCTACTTGAATATTTCTATTATCACTTGGGGCCCTCGATGGCTATGCTGGCAGGGATGATTTCCAGCATGTAGGAACAGGGATGATTTTCCAGCCACTTTAGACAGCAGAGGGGTCTTGTGGAAATCTGGATCTGAGGGATAGAGGGTCTGGCCTGAGACCCAGATCCACCACTTCCTAGCTTTGCAGCTTTAGACAAGATCCTTCCCTGGGACTGATTCCTTTTTCATAAAATGAGGGAGAGGAGTTGGACTAGAAAAGGGGGCTCTCAACCTGGAGTCCATGAACTTAAGAAAAAAATGGAAACCAATCCAGGCATTCTGGAAAGCAATTTGGAACTAGGCCCCATGCTATTAAACTGTGTGTGCCCTTTGGCCTAGTTATGCTGCTACTAGCTCCATGCCCCAAAGAGATCAAAGAAAGAGGAAAAGGACCCACGAGGACAAAAATATTCTGGCCGTTTTTGTAATTATAAAGAACTAGAAACGGAATGGACACCCATCAATTAAGGAAAGATTGAACCAAGCTATGTTGTATGGATGAGAAAGAATATTATTGTGCTGTAGGAAATCATTCAGTTTTTGAAATGATGAAGATTTGTATGAACTGAGGCAGAGTGAAGTGAGCAGAACCAGAACAATTTCTATAGGAACAATCACACGATAAACAATTCTGAAAGTCTTAGGAACGCCAACAATATGATGTCCTACCATGATTCCACACAACTTGAAACATGTTACCTACCTCCTAATAGAGACAAAAAAACATAATTTTAAACAATTAACTTATGTAGCTAAACTTGCATTTTTATTTTATGTTTATATGTACATGCATGCTGTGTTTTATTTTATGCACTTAAAATCTGATTTTGAGAGTCCATCAGCTTCCCCCGACTGCCAAATGTGTGTGGGTCACAGAAATGGTTAAGAACTCGCAGCCTAGGGCAGCTAGGTGGCGAAGTGGATAGAGCACCAGCCCTGAATTCAGGAGGACCTGAGTTCAAATGTGGTCTCAGACACTTAACACTTCCTAGCTGTGTGATCCTGGGCAAGTCACTTAACCCCAGACTAAAAAAAAATAATAAAAAAATAAAAAAAGAACTCGTGGTCTGGATGGTCCCCATGCTCTCTCACCAGTATTTAATCTTTTACTAGAGGATTCATATCAGGCAGTATGATGGAATGGGTCTAAATTTGTAGCCAAAAGACTTCAATCCTGACTGCCACAATGTCCTATGTGACACTGGGCAAATTATGTGATTTTAAAGTGTCATAGAGGGCACACAAAAGTCACAGAGCAGTTATTTTTAAGCGGTAGTCGTTGTCATCCACACCACCACCATGTGGGACATAAGGGATTTGGACTAGTTGCCTCACAGGTCCAGCTCAGCTCTGGATCTATGGACCCATGACCATAAGTAAGGGTTGATTATGGAAGCTGTGAGTTTTTTCACCAGTGTAACTGCACCTTTATGAATAGGATAGGATCCATCCTTCCCTTGCCATCTGGGTTGGGTTCTAGCCTTCACAAAATCAAAAAAATCACAGATTTAGATCTGGAAGAAGGTCTAAACAACATTGAATCCAAACTTCTTCTTCTTCTTCTTCTTCTTCTTCTTCTTCTTCTTCTTCTTCTTCTTCTTCTTCTTCTTCTTCTTCTTCTTCTTCTTCTTCTTCTTCTTCTTCTTCTTCTTCTTCTTCTTCTTCTTCTTCTTCTTCTTCTTCTTCTTCTTCTTCTTCTTCTTCTTCTTCTTCTTCTTCTTCTTCTTCTTCTTCTTCTTCTTCTTCTTCTTCTTCTTCTTCTTCTTCTTCTTCTTCTTCTTCTTCTTCTTCTTCTTCTTCTTCTTCTTCTTCTTCTTCTTCTTCTTCTTCTTCTTCTTCTTCTTCTTCTTCTTCTTCTTCTTCTTCACAAATAAAGAAACAAAGGAAGCCATAGTTGTCAGGTAATTTGTTTAGGGTCACACAGCTAGGAAGTATCTGAGAGGGAATTTGAATCCAGGTCTTCCTGGCAAAGCCCACTGCTCTACCCATTATATCACATGGCCTCTAAGTCAACTCCAAGATGGAGCTTTGATCTTATCAGGGATGGACTCAACGTTAACAGCAAAGTCAAGAATAAAAAAGCATTGCCAAAAATACTGTCCGTGGTACCACTCGTTTGCTATGTACCTCACCCCGACTCTTCAAAAGAAGGAAGAGGAGAATAAGCGAGCCTCTCTTGTAAAATAATATATAAACCTGAAAATGCTGTAGAAGGTGTCCAAAAGTCCCAGAGCAGTTTTAAGCTTTAATCTCCATAATCAGCATCACCATCACTGTCAGCACCATTATCATCAACATTACAGTCAGCACCACCATCAGTACCAACTGTACCACCACCCCCCAGAGACACTGAGCTGGCTCAAAACTGGGTAATGAGGATCATTCACATTTCTCTAGCTGAATGGTTCTCAAACTTTGGGCTAGAGATTCTTTCCACTTTTAAGAATTATTGAAAATATCCTCCAAAGAGCTTTTGTTTATATGGGTTACATCTATCAATTTTTATTGTATTAGTGTTTGTCTTCTCAATGAGGAGGGAGGAAAAAGGAGAGAATTTGTAACTCAATATTTTAAAAATGCTAAAAATTGTTTTTACATGTATTTGGGGGGAAATAAAATATAAAGTAAATATCAAAAATAACCATTAAAATATTTATTATATTAGAAACTAAAACATTTTAGTATTATTGTGAAAGTAGTTTGAGCTTGTAGACTCCCTGAAAGGGTCTCAGGATTCCCAGGAGAATCTTTGACATTTAGAAAAAGATATTTCCTCAAAGCAACTCTTAGGAGACAAATAGTGGAAACATTGTACCCATTCTACGGATGAGGAAATAATTCAGGGTCACACAGCTGGTCAGAGTACTGGTGAAGGTTCAAACCTGATGGTCTTTCTACTTTCTAGGATCATAGAACATAGACCTAGAACTGAAAGAGCCCTCAGAGCCCAGCTAGTCTAACATCATTTTACAGAGAAGGAAACTGAGGGTGAAATGGGTGGCGTGATTTGCCCAGGCTTACACAGCTAGTGAGTGCCTAAGGTAAAGTCTGCATCCGGGTCTCCCTGCCAAGCCACAGACTACACAAACCCCAAGGCCCACATTGCTTTAAAATTCCCTAAATCTGAGCACCGATGTGACGGAGGGGAAATGATGAGTGGAGGGGAAAGCCTCACACCCCTGGCCTCTCCCTTCAGAGCAGCGGGCTGGAAGTCTAACCCAGTGACCAAGGATAGAGAGTGTTCCTGGAAGCCTCCCCAGCCGGCTTTGGCCCAGGATGGAGAATGGAACCCACAGGAATCCCAAACCAAAGACAAGAGTCCGTGAAGGCAGGCGCCAAAGAGAGGAGGAAAGGAGGAGAGCAGGAGGAGCCTTTTCCTTACCAATCCGTCACAGTTGCTGATGGCCACGGCCGTGCCGGGCATGCCGGTGATGCTGCCGGTGAAGATGCAGTCCTGGTGGAGGGGCTTCCGGGAAAGCTCCCAAAAGTCCTCCTGCCACTGGGCAAAGGCTCCAGGGGCCACCAGCCGCTGCTTGGGCTTCAGGCCCAAGTGGAGCTCCTTCCCGAAGATGGTGACGTTGAAATAAATGGAATACTTCCCCGCTGGGCGGGGGCCAGCCGGCTCTCCCGCGGACATGGAAGGGCTTCGGGCCACGCGGTGCCGGCTGGAAGGGGCTGCTGGTGATGGGGGAGGCCTGCCAAACGCCTGGCTCCTGGAGGCGGCAGGTCCAGACACCACATGCGAGAGGAACCGGCCGTGATGATCCACGCTGAACGGCACAAACACACCATATTCGCTTAACTTTCCAGACAAGAGCAGCTCTGTTGGACAGAGAGACAGAGATACCTCAGGACTTCCAGGCCAGGGGGATGGAGGGAGCAGTGGTTGAATGGCCGTTGACCCTCCCCTTTGCTGGCAGCCCTGAATCTCAGAAAAGTGGAAGCCCCTTCGCCCAGGCCTTCAAATCACATTCTTTTATTGCAGAGTGAAGCAACTTAGGAACAACGGGAGCACAAACTCCGGGTTCAAAACTCTCTTTCGTAGGATTATAAATCTAGAGCTGAAAGAGACCTCAGAAGCTATTGAGACGCCCCCCCATTTTACAGGTGAAGAAACTGAGGAACAGAGTGCTACAACTAAGAGTCACAATCTTTCTGACTTCAGAGTTAGAGTCCTTAATACCTCCCTAGGTCACTGTGAGTGTTTCCTCATCAATAAAATGAGTATAAACAATATCTTATAAGAACCCACTTCACAGGGCTGTTGTGAGGCTCAAATAAATAATGTCTGTAAATCGCTTTGGGAACCTTTGAGTGTTGTGTGGCAGCTAAACTGCTGTAGGGTGGCTAGGTGCCATAGTGGTTAGTGTCCTGGACCCAGAGCCCGAAATTCAGCCTTAGCCACTTACTAGCTAGATGACTGAGCAAGTGATTTAATCTCTGTTAGCCTTAATTTTCTCATCTGTAAAATGGGGATACTAATAGCGGCCCCCTTTAGAGGTGTTATAAGAATCAAGTGAGATCATATATTTAATTATATGCTATAGAAATGTCAGTGTCAGTGATCCTTAGCAGCTCAAGCGTCCAATTATCTCCTAAATCTGTCAATTTGGGCCAGATCTCAGACAGAGTCAGGAGCTATAGGCCATCTAATCTAGGAAACAGAGGCCCCAAGAGGGGAAATAAGAAAACAGATAGAAGGTCGCAGAGCTGGGATTCAAATGCAGACCCTCTAGCATGAAATCCAGGCTACCTTCCTTTATAACCCAGAGCCTCTCTGGGCATTGCTGCACTATAAACTCAATTTTCTTTTCTGGAAAATGGGCATAATAATGTTGTCTCTACTTGCCTCCCAGGGCCAGTATGGGAAAAGTGCTTTGTAAACTTCAAAGCACCAAGTACATTCAGATTATCCTCATCAATTTGTTATATGTCCTCCCATCTCCCAGAGTTTCTACACTTGGGGAATAACGGTCAAGTTCTGTGCAGACACCAACATTCCAAACAAAACAATACCTCCATCTCTGGGCCCCCATCAACCCTAGCAGAAAAAATGACTCCCGACAGAGCTTTTCGACTCTTTACAAGTCAGCTAGCAACAAGCATGTGAACTATGCATTCCCTGCCTGGCAAGGTCCCCCTCCCTGGGGAGTCAGTCATCCACCAGGGACAGGAGCCAGGAGGCCACTCTCTGGAGATGGGCCCAAGAGAGAGCCCTGTGGCAAAAGTGGGAAGGAGTTCGGCACTGGTGGAACACCCACTCTGCTCCACCCACCTATCCCCAACTTAAGGGATGGCCCAGCCAGCCAAATGCATAAAAAGGCACAAAAATACACCTGTCAAAACAAACACACCTAGCAACCCCAAATATAATATACCATTCCAAGAGAGAAAAAGTGTTAAAGGAGAAGAAAGGGGACAAGGGAG